>NC_089530.1:28246578-28256578 GCF_963924715.1 Thunnus thynnus
TTGAACCCGGCTGCTGCATGTAATGAGTGTCTGTTAGTGTGTGTGTGTGTGTGTGTGTGTGTGTGTGTGTACATGTAAACCTATCCAAGCACAGCGAGGGGAAATTTCAGCCCAGGTATTGATTTGGCCCCGGACTGTGTCAGGGTCACCGTGATGTCAGCATTTGTATTAATATTATTATTATTATTGCTTTTATTGTCTGCTGCTTTTAATTCAACACAAGACGATGACATCAAAGCTCATCGATCTCTGCGAGAGAACAACAACAGCGGGAAGAAAAGAGAATTATAGTTATCAAACACAGTCATAGTTTCAGTGTAATGTCATAATTGGTGTCGTATTTAACAACGAACATGAAAAATGAGAAAGTACTTTTACTCTACGGAGGCTTTTTACTGTCAGAAACATAATAAAAACAAAAACAGGATTTTTAAGCCTCTTTCAACTTTTATTCAAATACAAATACAAATAATTTTGCTGCCTCAACAAATACAGATACAAATACAAATACTGGGATCTCTGCACATCCCTACTGTCCACTTGTTTTTACTTACATTTTCCGAGTGAAAATGCTGGAAATTTGAAAATCTCCAGCTGTCGTCCGGCTGTATGATGTAAATGTTTTGACATTCAGGTGGAGTCGTCTACTTTGATTAAAGACAGTCAGCTTTTAATCACCTCTGTTTATCTATTGTGGCTTTTTTTAATGTTTGTATCCAAATGAGCAGAATGCAGAGAAATAGACAGTTCCCCATTCACTTCAATGAGAAAGTGTAGAAACTTGTTACTGGTACTGTTTTACATTAACTGGTTTTTACATACACACCCATTAACAACAACAAACGCTGCAATATACACAAATAAAGATATATTTGTGTTACATGTACTTTCTCATTGAAGTGAATGAGTCTGTTAATAAATACAGTAAAATTCAGGCGCTTTAGATTGTTATTCATGATGCAACATCATCAGGGTCCCACATTTATTCTCCAGCGTGACGATGAACCCAAACATCCAGCCAGGGGTTTTTCCGATGATGATGATGATGATGATGATGATGATGATGATGATTGAGATCATGGGTCTCCAGAGGGAGAAGAGCCGACATGCAGGGCGGGAACCACCGCGGTTGAAAATACAGTTTTTAGCCAGAAATAAAAAGATTAAAAGAGAAAAGAGTTTCTGAAATATGGTTTAACAGAACTGTTTCACTTCCTGGATGTGATCACATGACCAACACAGGCGGATAATTAGCTTTTAATGTAGTTATATAGATTTATCTCTCTAGTTTTCAGTTTCAGACAGTTTTCTTTCCTTCCTGTCTGTTACTCTTTAACAGATCGTCTCTCCTTCACTCATTCACTTTCTCTCTCTCCGCCCGTCTGTCTACACGTCCATCAGCCTGTCTGTCTGTCTGTCTGTCTGTCCGCCTTCTCACCTCCTCTCTCTCTCTCTCTCTCTGCCCGTCTGTCTGCCTCCATCTCTAAGTCCATCCGTCTGTCTTCTTCCTCCTCTTCTCAGCCTCTTTCTCTTGTCTGCTCACGCCTGTCGACCTGTCACTCTGTCTCACCCCCCCTCCTCTCTCCTCCCCCCCGCCTGTCTCTCTCTCTCTCTCTCTCTCTCTCTCTGTCTCTGTCTCCGTATCTTGTTCTGGGTCTCGCCGCGAGGCCCTCTCTGTCAGGATTACATGGCGTCAGGTTGGCCAACATGGACGCCGGCAGTGGGGAAACAAAATGTTCCTCTCAGCACAAAGCCGCTCTAATCCGCTCTCCTCATCCCCCCCCAGCAGCAGCAGAGCCTGATTACAGAAAGCTGGTTGGCAGTCATTAAAGCAGAGAGACAGGCTGACAGACAGACAGACAGACGGACAGACAGGCAGGTAGACGGCGAGGATTTAAAGCAGCTCTGTGTTTGACTGACTGACTGTCTTATTGGCTTTCGACTGACTAATTGGCCTACTGACTGACTGACTGACCACCGACCTCTTAGCTTCCCTCCTCGCCACCCGGCTGATCAGATGAAAGAGTCTCTTCTTCTGGTGTCAAAGATTTGAATTGTTCTTAATTTGTTCTTTTAATTAATTGTGTTAAGTGTCAGACAATTATAAAGAAGCTGAGCTCTACGTGATGTCTTCAAATCACCAAAAACCCCAAATATATTAAATTTACAATAATATAAAACGTCATATTTGAGAAGCAGGAAACATGCTGCTGCTGATACGGAGTCTGATCTCACACTTATATTTACATAGCAGAAGAAGAAGAAGATATGCATTATTGATTGAATTGATTGAATTATTGAATATGTAGCCGACACATTAACATTGACACATTGTTGTCGTTCTATTCATTTTATTTCTCATTTTTTAGTCTTGGTTTTATTTTTATGGTTATTTTTCCTCTTCTTATATTTATTTTTCTTTTCTTTTATCTTTTTATTTTATTTTATTTTATTTAATTCTAACTTGTGGCACATGTTTTTACACTATGTATGTTTTTATGGTCTTATTTTCAACTTATGTTCCCATGAAGCACTTTGTGAATTTCATTTGTGTGAAAGTTGCTACACTAAATAAACTTATTATTGTTATTATTGTTATTATTATTATTATTGTTATTGTTATTATTATTATATTCTTTCCTTGGGTATAAGATGTGATGTGAAACACTCTGGTTGTACAGTTGTGTGACTCGTCTAACTGCCTTTATGAGTCGTTTTATTTTGTTGATTTGAGTTTTGTTTTGTCGTTTCAGCTTTAACCGCCTACACCTACCTGACCATCTTTGACCTCTTCAGGTGAGTTTGCTCTCCAGTAACATCATCTATTATACAAGCGGCTTTTCTTGAATCAGCTTTGGTCAAATTATCCATAAAAATACATCCTGCTGTTTCTTCTTCATGTTATAATAAACCTGTAGTTGTTTGTATGAATAGGTGTTATTATAATAACTGTAGATGTGTGAATAGTTGGTTTTAAATACAGATGTGAGGTACTCAGCTGTGTTTGCTGTTTTTTAATGGAGACCCTCCACTCATGAAAAATTAATTCTGGGATTATAATGAATAAAATATAAATTAAACAAGAAGTGAACTTCAGCTGACCTCTGTGTTGTTTCCGTTGTGTCTCTTTTTATTCCCTCTTCTCCTTGTCTGTCTCTTCTTTTTGTCTTCCATCCGTCCGTCTCATCCGTCTCTCTCTCTCTCTCCACTACGTGTGTCCCTTCACCTCTTCATCACCTTTGTCTTCCTCTGGTTTTGCAGTTTGATCACCTGTCTCATCAGTTCCTGGCAGACCATGAAGAAACCCAGTCAGGTTTACTCATTTGGGTGAGTTCAACATAATATCATCTCATATAGTGAACGCTGCAGCGCTCTGTAGAGACAACGTTAACATCATGATATATCACTACGAAATCTACCTGAAACCTCAACATTAAAGCTCTAATATGTAATTCTTCCACATTAAATGTCTAAAAACTAGACCTGTGTTATATATGTTGTTGAGTTGTGTATTTTCAAACTCAGAGAAATCTGTCATTTAATCAAAGTAACGGTTTCATTTGGTCGCCTGTCGATGGCGTCATACCTCCTCTACCAAAGAGTAAACACGCACCAGATGCATACGGCGGCGCTGTGTTTGTCCGCTACAATGGCGTCTACCAAAGAGTAACTTACACACATACAAGATGATACATCGGCGTTGTGGTTGTTCCACACAAACTGTTATAAATGGACTTTTATTCAGTTTTAAGCCGCATTTTCATGATAAATTTAGGTGGTTTTTAACTATATCTTTTAGCCGGAAGAAGGATTTTAGTCATTGGACGTCTGGATCTTAAGTTATCAGAGAAATAAACTGGACAAATGAGAAATACACGTTCATTTTGTCTGAGAAAAC
Source organism: Thunnus thynnus (assembly GCF_963924715.1). Classification (NCBI taxonomy): domain Eukaryota; kingdom Metazoa; phylum Chordata; class Actinopteri; order Scombriformes; family Scombridae; genus Thunnus; species Thunnus thynnus. The sequence continues at coordinate 28,250,477 of NC_089530.1, forward strand.
ACCACTACGACACCAAACGTGCCTTTTTTGAACGGTAAGAAGCACAGAACTGAAGCAGTTGAAGTCGTGACTCCAGCAGAATGACGAACACAGTGATGAACTCACTGAGCTGCGGACAGATTTCAGGATTATTCTTACATACAACGACTCGACACCCAACAAACACAGATTATTTTTTGTTTTGTTTTGTTTTGAGAGTCAGAAATGAGCAAATATTGCAATTTTTCTGCCAAAATCCTCTGAAATCCAGACAGAAACAGGAGAGAACAGACTGAGTATCATCAGGCTTTAATCAAAGATCCTCCTCACACACACACACGTGTCAAGAAATACAAACAGTCATTTATATCTGATGTGATTTTTCCTGAAACTTAAAGTGATTTTAAAAGCTAAATCATTAATTATTAGGATATAAATTACTTGCATATTCATCCCTACTGTATAGAGTTGAAGAGTTCAGGCCTTGTTTCATCAGGCTTTCATATTAGATTCACTTATCTGCTGTTAGTTCATTTATTTAAAGACGACATTTAAAAAAAATTAAAGTGTTTTTTTTATTTTTGAGATCTTTTGGTGTATATTTACATCACAGATTGTACCTTTAATCTATTCTCTACTGACATACTGTATATATCTGTATCGGACGCTTTACAGTCTAAGCTCCATCTGTTTGTTTTATACACACACACACACACACACACACACACACACACACACACTCACACTCACACTCACACTCACACACACACACACACACACACACAAACACACACACACACTCACACTCACACTCACACACACACACACACACACTCCTACACTGTAAACACAGATGTAGCATCGACAGAAAAGCTTCTGTTACTGTTGTGTGGATCAGCTGAACGGCTCATAAACACATGAACAACGGCCAAATCAAACACACCGCTAGTTTGATATGTATCTATATATATATATATCTCTGTGTGTGTGTGTGTGCGTGTGTGTGTGTTTGTGAGTGAACCGGCCCCACAGTGTATTTGCAGCTGACAGGTGACCTCCAACCTTGAGGTGTGGAAGAGTGGAGATCGAGTGGAAATCTGCTTTTCAGCTTCACTTGGCTCTGATAATGCCTGAGTGTGTGTTTGTGTGTGTTTGTGTGTGTTTGTGTATGTACATGTCATTCCTGTGTGCATGTGTTGTGACATCAGTGTGTGTCTGTGTTGTGTATTTCTCCCTCTGGATGTCTATGTGTGTATATGTATGCGTGTTCATCTGAGCGTATTATTTGTGTGTGTGTGTTTTGTCTTATGATGGAACAACAAGAATAACATAACAAAGGCTCAGCGGCAGATCGCCCAGTTAAACCAGTAGCAGCTTCTGTCTCCTTTTAAAACCCCTGCAGGAACAGAATCTATCTGTCCAGGAATTAGTCTGATCCGCTGCACCTGAAGTGAAAATGCAGATTTAAAAAGAACATTTTGATCAGCAGCTTGTCTAAATGTTTATCATGCACATAATTTTACATCCCTACGACGTTCTACAGAGGAAAACACAACAAGCCCAGTAAAGATTTATGTATTTCAGTTTACGGCTGCAGCTCGCAGTTATTTTCATTATCTATTATTTTTGTTTGGTCTGTAAATGTCGATCAGTGTTTCCTAAAAGCTCAAGCAGACGTTTTGAAATGTTTACTGTCACAGACGACTAAAGAAACAGAAAATATTCATCGGTATTATATTCATTTGAAAGGCTGGAAACAGATAATCTTAAAAAAAAATGACTAAAAACGATTTAATCAATACCAAAACAGCTGGTGATTAATTATTTTTGTTGATCGACTAATTGCAGCTCCTGTTTCAGTTTAACACAAAAGAAGGTTTTGAAGAGAAAGAAAGAAAGTGGTAATAATCTGAGAAAAAGATGAGTAACAACCCAAAGATATATAAAAATTATTATAAAATCTAAAGATCTGACTTTGATTTTCCCCTAAAAAAACATAACTGGAGTGTTGATCGTGAACCTCTGCATGCAGACGAGGTGACTGATGAGAGCCTTCGATTAATTACTGTAAATGTACAAAGCGATTAATCAATCAGTGTCATCTCTTCAGCTGAGTGCCGACAGATCCCGACGACACGCTTGCACGCTGGTAAATTTAGCTCTCAGCTCCGTGATGTCTAAACAGAAGCGTCACTCATTAAATATGTGTTTTTATTTGTGCTGATGTTAGTCAGAGGAATCATTGATGATGATATGAGTCAGCATGCAGCGCTCATATAGATTAAATACAAGCTTGTCAGCGGTGGAGATGGTGACCTTTGACCTGCGGCATGGCGTCCATCAGGCCAAACAGCGGGCACTAAGTGTTCGAAGGGGGAGAGAGAATGTGTGTGTGTGTGTGTGTGTGTGTGTGTGTGTGTGTGAGTCTTAAAGAAAAAACATTCATCCAACCGAGCTGATTAACCAACACCTGCAGGTTAATAGGTCGCCTTTGTTTACAGGGACTGCAGGCGAGCAACACACACACACACACACACACACACAATTTAACGTCTTTGGGGTTTTGGACTGTCAGTTGGGATGAAATGAGCAATTTGAAGACGTCAACATGAGCTTTGGGAACCTGCGACGGGCGTTTTTCACTGTTTTCTGTCCTAAAGACAAAAACAATGACCTGATCAGTTGAGGGAAATCAATCAGATGTTAAATCAATAATGAAAAGTACTGTATGATCTTTAACGTCACTACAATCCTGTCTTGGATTACGGATTAATGAATCTAACCTGCTGCACAGTTATCAGGATATGAAACGCAGGTAAGCAGCAAAGTCTCAAACGTACTTTTTAGACTTGTCACGTTAAGAGAAAATTAAAATTAATTACCAATAATTTTGATAGTCAATCCACCGTTTAAAGAGGATACAATCTGCTTTTTGTGGTTTTCTGTTATTTATTTCCTGCTCTGATGTTAAACTTGAGGTGACTGATGTAAAAATCCTGCCTGCAAGACAAAAATCAGGGCTTCAGTCTGCTCTAATTGCTTTGTTTCTGACGTTTTTTTTCTACCTTGCTGACGAGCTGATCTGTAAATGATGCAAAGATATTAAACATATAGACCAGTAAATATGCATAATATATCCGAACACTTAAAGGTCGTGACCTCTACATTATAGCAAATTGAATATATTTGGGGTTTTGGACTGTTAGTTGCAAAAAAACCAAGACATTCCCCCCCCTGCATGAACTGCAGTAATCCATGAGGCGCTCCACTCAGCTGCTGTTTGAAAGGTATTATGTCGCCGTAGACGGGTTGACCATTAGATCACTGACCGTCAATGTCAGGTTTAACCGCCGTAAGCTCAGTGGACCGCTCACTGAGACAAAGCTGCTCATCCTGGACAGACTGACAGGATTGACCCCTTGACCTTTTGATGGGGTCAGAAGGTCAGCAACAGTTACAACCAGCTTGATACCGGCTTTTTATTATAAACCAGACATCAGCCGGATAGTTTTAGCCACCTGATTCCTCCACATCCAAAGAGTAGTTTTGTCCTAACTTAACATTTATTGATGGTTAAATGGATTTGAGGCAGTTGTAGCACTTTCTTTCATCTGGTACGACCGTCCCTCGAGCTAAGATTTAGCCAGATTCTTTCTTGTTTTTATTAAGATCATCTTGTGGCGTTTTTCTGTTGTTTTTGGGGTAGTTGAGCCGACACACTGCCAGTGTTTTTTCATCACGCAGCACGGCGAGTTAGAAGAAGTCGTCTGAGGTATTTTCTAACTGATCTTCTGAACAAACAGCTCTAAATATCTCCACATCTTGTTGTGTCGACCAGTTTTTTATTGAAGAACAGCAGCGCTAACGAAGCTCCGTTAATTCAGTGATAAATACATTTAATTTCCTGCAAATTCTTCCCAATAAAATTCTAGGACGACAAAAATCTGATTTTGTTTGTTCACAAAATCAGATCTGAGTCACTTGGAGGCAAAAAAAAAACAAACATTTTTGAGCCACTTCAGGATGTAACAGTTTGCTCACTAGCTTACTTACCGTATTTTCTCTAATAGTGACCGGTATTCAATCAAAAGTAAAGTAATCAAAAGGCCAATAATGGCCGGGGGTTAGTCGACACAAACAAATAAAGGTCCCAAATACAGGCCGGGGAGGGAAAAAACAAGGATGTATTGAGGCTGCATTCAGACCAAGTCAGGTGTTGCTGCGCACCTCTGCAGGGGTGTGCGGGGGGGGGGGGGGGTGTGAGTGTGTTTATTGCTGTGATACAATTAGATATTTTTTTTATTGATCTGATTCACTGCTTTCTTACCAGCTCCATCTCTTCATTCACTCTCTAGCTCCTTCTCCCTCTTTTTCTCTCGTCTTTTTTTTAAAACTAAAGCCTAACTTTACTTTTAATGTTATCAAATGAAAAGAAATATCCGCCCCGCTCCTCTTGGTGCCTGTTATAATGTGACTGTGGTTTGTAGTAATGTACAAGTGCCACAAGATGACAGTAGCTATAATGGAAGTAGCATATAGGACCTGTGCAAGTGTCAGTGACTGGATTTTCCATAACACCAATGCTACAACACTGTAGAGAGCGAACATGCCACCCACCAGACAGAAGTTTGACGTCAAATTCAAAGAGAGTTTTGCAATATGCAGAGGAAAATTAAGGAGCGAAAGATACAAGACATTTTGACACTGACCCAAAAAGAATCAGATACTGGAAAAAAAACAGAAACATGAGCTGCTGTTAGCTGACAAGAGGAGAGCACGGCTAGCTGGAGGTGGGAGGAAGAAAGTTAGCTTGGAGCTAACGTTAGAGAGACAGCTGATTGATATTTGATATTTGACTGTGCTGTTAACTGGCTATTAATTTCCTCTCTCGTACTTCACCGGTCATACTTCACACAAGTTATATTGAAATGTTTGTGTAATGTTTCACAATAAAAGTCGGGTAATGAAGGCTTTTAATTTTATTAATAGCATAACGCAGTAACAAAAATTTAAGAGAGCAAACGGAAGCAGATCAGAAAACAGAGAGGCTTTGTACTAAAATATGAGCAAAATATACTTATCAAACAAGGGGATTAGGAATAAAGGCCTCTCTCTAATATAAGCCTGCTTCCAATAAAGGCCTAGTACCCTCTGCAGTTGAGGTAAATAAAGGCCTCGGCCACTATTAGAGGAAATACAGTATACAGAAGTAAGTATACAGAATCCTGATGACGTAAAACTACAGTATCTTCAGGAATCTTTGCCATTTTCATCAAATCATAAAACTTCCAGAGTCTCCAGCAGCTTGGTAGAAGAAGTGTTTGCTGCTGTGTGGAGGATAAATAACTGTCTGTATGGATGATAATGTCTCTCTGTCTCTCTGTCTCTCTCTCTCTCTCCAGGTTTGAAAGACTGGAGGTTTTGGCGGTTTTTGCCTCCACTGTTCTGGTCCAGCTGGGAGCTTTGTTCATCCTGAAGGAGAGGTGTGTGTGTATGTCTCCCCTAACAACACAAGCACACAAAGCACACACACACACACACACACACACACACTTGTGTTATTATTAAATTCATCTAAATGACAGGGTTTTTAGTCAATATTTGGAGCCTCGTCTTTATCTTTGTGTGTTTCTTACTTTTTGTCTTTGTTCATCTGTCTCTCACTCGCTCTGTCTCTCTCGATTAAAATTTCAATTATTTTCTTAGCGTGACTCGGTGCGAAAACAGAATTAATATTTCCAAAGCAATACACAAAATATCTCCCAATTGTTTCTTTCTTTTGTATTTGTTTTCCCCCCCATTATTAATGTCGTTACATTGCTTTGCGCCACACTGGGTGCATGTTTCTCTCCACTCTCAGCTCTACTTTGCTGTTGAATAATTCTTTAAAATGCAATAATTGGACGATATTTTGGTCACATCCACACACAGGAACAGTCTCTTAACACGTACAGCGTCTTGTTGTCAGTTTTCTTTACTTCCGTTTAGATTTTATGTCCCTTAATGATTCATTTCTTGCTGCTTGTTTTTCACATTTATAGTTTTAAACATTTTTTTTTTTTTGCATTATTTAGTCAGACACATGTCAGTTTGGTATGTTAATGATTTTAATGAAAGTATGTA